>NW_027495037.1:0-46607 GCF_021521415.1 Bidens hawaiensis
TTATGTTGATGCTGAGGTTGAGAGGGCTGATATTATGTTTTTGAATCTGAAGGAAGGTAAGATGACACACCGCAAGTACACTACTAATTCAACTGCATGTCTAGGTTATTGCCCGAAATGGTGAACACTAAAGCAAAGAGAATCAAGTGTTACGTCAGGAGGCTAGCGTAGAATGTCCGCACCTTAGTCAGGACAAGTACACCTGCTACTTTTGATTCTGCCGTTGAACTCGCAGAAATGGTTTAAGATTATCTGATTGTGGACGATGTGGCGGTGGAAGAGAATAAAGAGAAGAAATGGATTGCTCCTGCTAAAGATCGGGTACTCAGTTGTGGAAGTCTAGGGATAAGAGGCAGAAAGTGTGGGGGGGGGGGGGGGGGGGGGGGGAGAAGAAGTCATGCAAGTCCTGTGGAAAGATGCACTGTGGATAGTGCAAGTGGGGTGTTGGAACTGTTTTTGTCACAAATGTGGGAAGGCGCATGGAGGAGAGTGCAGGGTTGGATCAAATGCATGTTATAAGCTAGAAGAGATGGGGCACTATGATCATGAGTGCAGTGAGAACCAACATGTTTCTGTTGTGGCAAAACGGGCCACATGGCCCAGGAATGTAGTGAAGCTGGAGGAAGTGGAAAGAAGGATACTCCTATGCCAAGGACCAGGGCCTATATGCTGACGCAAGAGCAGGCCAAACAAATCCCTAATGTTGTGACATGTAGGTTTCTATTAAATAGTATTTTCGCTTCTGTATTGTTTGATTCAGGTGCCAATAGAAGTTTCGTAGCTACACCATTTAGTAAGTTAGCAAAAATGAAATGTTGCCGTGTGCCATAAAATTTCATAGTAGAATCCACTAGTGAAACCTCGGTTAGGATAATGAGAATGGTTAAGAATTGTAAGATAGAGTTAGAGGGGCGTGAGTTCCCTGTTACCTTGTATGTTATGACCTTAGGAGGGTTTGACGTGGATCTGGGAATGGACTAACTATCTGAGTTTGAAGCTCAGATAGTGTGTAAGAGTAGGTTAATAAAGTTAAAAACATTGGATGGTGATACGGTGACGGTTTATTGTGATAAACAAAGTTCAGAGCTTTATGTGGATTCGATGATAAAAGCCTAAGGTTTGTTAAGGCGAGGATGCGGTGCCTACTTGTCATATGATGTCAAAGCAACGACCGATACGTAAGAAGTGAAAGATTTTTCGGTTGTGCGCGATTACCCAGAAGTGTTCCCTGAAAATGAAAATCTTCTAGGCTTGCCGCCGGAGCGTGAGGTAGAATTTCAGACAGACTTAATACCAGGAGCACATCCCGTCACGAAAGCACCCTACCCGCCTGGCGCCATCGGAGATGACATAATTGATGTCCCAACTACAAGAACTCCTCGACAAAGGTTTTATAAGGTAGTGCGTTTCCCCATGGGGCGCACTGGTGTTGCTTGTTAAGAAGAAGGATGGAAGTATGAGAATGTGTATAGACTATCTTGAGTTGCACAAGCTTATGGTGAAGGACAGATATCTGTTACCACGGATCGATGATTTTTTTGATCAACTACAATGTTCAAGTTGGTTCTCACGAATTGACCTTAGATTATGCTATCATCAACTGAAGGTGAAAGAGGCAAACATCCCTAAGACAGCGTTTCGAACAAGGTATGGAGAGTTTCTCGTGACGTCATTCGGTCTAATGAATGCTCCATCAGCATTTATGGACATGATGAATAGGGTATGTCGGCCGATGTTGGACAAGTCAGTCATCGTTTTCATTGACTATATATTGATTTATTCAAAGAGCGATTCCGACCATGTTTTATATCTAAGAGAATTATTGGAAATCTTGAAGGAAGAGAAATTGTACGCTAAGTTTTCGAAGTGCGCATTCTGGTTGCGCGAAATGCATTTTCTAGGTCATGTAATCAATCCAGAAGGGAATACTGTGGACCGGGCTAAGATTGAGGTGATAATGAATTGTAAAACTCCGCAGAACCCGACTGGTATACGCAGCTTTTTAGGGTTGGCTAGTTATTATATGAGATTCATTGAAGGCTATCATAGTTCCTCATCTCTCTTGGGTAACTTCTCTGTTGTAATTTTATAGATTTTCATTCAATAAACAAAAGCCCTCAGTCAATTTCATTTATTTAGGGAGTTTCGGTGGTTTGATCCCGACCCATTAAGTGTGTTTTAGTCAAGCTTAATTGACTTGTCAATATCTCTGTATTCTGATCAGAACTAGCTTTTGGTCTAGGAGACTTTTTTTTCAAAATCAAATTTTAAGTGTACTGATAAAAACCGGACTCCAAAATCGTTGTTCAGATTTTGGTCAGTACCAGCTCACTTTTTATTTATTAAAAATCTCATAATCGAAGTTTTATACATCCGTTTGGATTGATTCTAGTGGCATATTTGGATCAGAATACTTGTCGCGATAACCTTGCTCATTTATTTTATCTCTTGGTTTAGTCGCTTAATCATCAAGGTGAGTAATCACTCACCTATTTTACTGTTTTCAAATGTGTTTGGGGACTTTATGTTTATCTAATCTTATTTTTCATTCTACATATTATCCATACTAGCAAATCATGATTGTTGTGTTGATCAATTAAATGTTTATTTGCTAATTGCTTACTTGCTTATCTGTTTGATTCTAGCAATTCGGAGAGGTCCATCATTAATTCTAGCAAGCCTTGATTCTAGCATGTCATCATAGTAGCCATATCCTGTTCGTGAGGCATGGTCGATGGATACTAATTATTTGCTTTCATTTAGTTGTTTATACTCACAATATTGGTTTGCAGTTTTTATCTCATATTATATTTAGTGTCAAAAATGGTGATTCTCTCACTCAAACTCGTGTTAACAAAATATATTTTTTTACGCGAATTGCAAGTTATTCTTTGGATTGAAGTGAAGATTGAAGATCACACATATTGTATTTAGGTTATATATAAAAAAGACAACTAGTTATATTTATTTGTTTTTGGATTTATTTGTTACAATAGAAATTTAGAGAGGTCCATCATTAATTCTAGCAACACTTGATTCTAGCATGTCATCATAGTAGCCATAGCCCGTTCGTGAGGCATGGTCGACTGATACTAATTATTTGCTTTCATTTAATTGTTGATACTCACAATATTGGTTTGCAATTTTTATCTCATATTATATTTAGTGTCAAAAAACTGGTGATTCTCTCACTCAAACTCATGTTAACAAAATATATATATATATATATATATATATATATATTTACGCATATTGTAGGTTATTCATTGGATTGAAGTGAAGATTTAAGATCACACATATTGGCTTTAGGTTATATATAAAAAGACAACTAGTTAAATTTATTTGTTTTTGGATTTATTTGTAACAAGTTGAAACGATGTGTACTTGATTCAATTTAAATAAACAAATTAGATATTGCCATATTTAAATTGTATGATACCAAAATATTAAATTATATGGAAAAGAAAATTATGAAAATATAATTTAAAACTAATCATAATACGGAACTTTGAATAGTTGACGCCACGCTGCAAATGAAAATCAGATAAGGGAACTTATATATAGGACGTACCAGCGGCGTATCCACCATGTCCTTATCATCTTTACATTTGTATCGTTATCTCAACTACCTTTGATTCTATATTATGATACACAATTGATCGTGTTATGATTTCCTTGCGAAGACTTGGATAATTACATGTCGACTCGTAATTACTTAGGTCGTCGGATGGTGCACATAACTTGTCCCATTGTGTGGGTTACAAAACAATTTGAAAAACATGGGTTTTGAGAAAACAAATGTTTTAAGTAGTTTAACTATAAAACTAGAGAATCACCAACGTTTAAAACATTTCAAAAGTTGCATTGGATTTAGATAAAACAAAGAAATTTCTAAGATATATTTTAACGTAAAAGTATAAGTCTTTATAGTTGTAAAGGGGTAACTCATTAATAGTTGAGGTTAATAAAATGGGTTGTGATGAATGAGGGTAAGGATATAATATAGAAGTAGAGTTTAATATGAAATCCACTTAAATAAAAGAAACTTTATTAATGAGGTAAAACAGGAAAATGATAATATTCAAATTGAAATAATCCAAGGCCATAAAGAGGCGTTACAATACATAATTAGGAAAAAGACAAAAATAACTTAAGATAGAATATGGAAAACATCAAAATTCTTCGGAGTCCTTGACTAGCTTAATTGACGTGACTTGAAGCACCATGAGGAGTTGCATTCATACGGGTTGGAGCAGTAGAGGTAGATTGACTTGAGATAGCTTGAATGGGTTGAACTTCCATAGAAGGCACTTGAGTAGAGTATTCTTGGTACACTTGATCTTGCGGGTGCGGGGTTTGATAGAGTTGGGTTAGGTAAGGTTAACCTTGATTGATGGGAGGAGCTTGAAGGACATGGGGTTAATGGGTTTGAACTTGGTGAGCATGGGTAAAGTAGTAGAGTGTAGTCAAAGTTTGAGCTTGATGAGCATGGATAATTTGAGGGCACGCATTACGGAGATGATCTGGGTCTCCACAATTATAGAAACACGGGTATTAGGAACACCGGGTTGAGCATGTGGGGCAGCTTGTGCATTAAGAGGGACACGACAAGTGTTAGAAAGGTGGCCATAACGGTTGCATTGGGTGCATAGTCGGCTAGGGGATTGAGCAGAGTGATGAAGGTTAAACTTGGCACATAGAGGATGAGGTTCGGCATAGGCTTTCTTGTTCGGGGAATTTTGGTTTTGGTTAGGAGGAGGTTGTTTATTGGGTTGGTAACAGACATAGTTTTGATGGTTGGCTTTACGCTTGTTGTTGTGGTTGTTGTTGCGTGATTGTTGTTGTTTGAAGCAGGTTTGGGTTCGGCTTTAGCATCAAAGGATTAGTCGGTTTTGGTCTTGTCGGGAGTAGGCTTGGAATCCTTTCGGGACAAGGTTCCATCCCTAAAATGACTGTCGGTGAGGGAAGCAGCTAGGTCCATAGCCTCACCGATGGTTAAGGGGTCACGACTCACCACAACATCACAGAAAATATTTGGTAAAGCAAGAATGTATTTCTTAATGTCGCGGCTCTTGGGGGCTACAAGGTGGGGTACTATACGGCTAAGCTCACGAAAACGGTTGGAATAGGTGGAGTTATCCCCATCGATTTGCTTGAGCTCCTAAAATTCTGTTTCAAGCCTTTGTAGTTCGTGTTCATGGAAAAAGTCTTTCTTTATAGCCACTTTGAGGTTCTCCCAAGGCATGGCTACAACCAACTCAGCTCCTTGTTCGGCCTTCAAGGCATTCCACCATGTGGTAGATCGGTCTTCGAAAACGCTCGAGGTGAACTTAGTTTGTTTGGCGTCCGGACATTCATAGTGTCTAAACACATTCTCCATCTTCTCGAACCATTGAAGGTGTTTGGTGGCACTTTCCTGACAACGAAATGAAGTAGGTTTGGTAATCAAGAATTTACTAAAGTCATATTTGTTTGGTGCAGCCAACGTAGTAGATCCATTAGAGTTGAGGCTCTAGATTTGGATTATGATTGTAGGCATAGCAGTAGCAAACTCTTTGGTGATCCTAGCAGCCAGACGTCGGTCGTGGGAACCAGAAGAACGTTGATGACGAAGATAGTTTCTTAGTGAAGACATTCTATAAGGAATAAAGATAAAAGATTGTAAGATAAGGGGTACATTGTGTAAATACATATTAGTTTATTAGTCAAAATGATTAATGCATGATAACTAGAAGAGGAGATGAGGTCATTTTAAAGTTAAAATTTCTAACAAAACAAAGTATGTGTGTTGGCCTCCCATGAGCTTTCCATGGCAGTTTGATTGGCCCAACGAACTAACGAATAAAACAACTGAGTTGGACGGCCCATGAGCGATGCATGGCATTTAACTGTCCCAACTAATTAACGAATTATAAATGCAAGAGAGTTGGATGGCCCATGCATTCCATGGCATTTTAAATATACCAAAATGAATAACAAACTATTGAAACACAAATGCGTAGTTGTAGCATCCCGTGAACCACCACGTATGATGAACTCCAACAAAAATAATGTCGAAAACAAGTTGAGGAGTGGATAGTAGGAGTGACCATGGATACCATGGATTTTTCACCCAACTGCCCACTTAAATAACAAAACACAATAATCGGAAAGGACCGAATTTAGCCACGAACCACCGTGAATTCGGTTTAAAAACAACCTAAGGTGTCGATTATATGATAGTTGTGTCCTGTGACACCCGGTAAATTCCCAATCCCTTAAACTAAGTAATCAACCTAATAATTAGGTGATTGTAAATATTATGCGCGCCATGTTAGAATCAGCGCGGGCAATTGTTATGTTCGCCCTGCGCGAGCGCGCCATGTTAGTCAGCGCGGGCATATTATGTGCGCCCTGCGCGAGCGCACCATGTTAAGAACCAGCGTGGGCATATGTTATATGCGCCATGCGCGAATGTTTTGGCTTTATGTTTTCATGTACCTTAACGTTATGTTGTCTAATGGGTTGACCATCCCGCATGATACTAAGGCGGGTGCATCCTAAATCGTTTATGCGCGTGCGGAAGGGAACTAACCTCCCCGCATGGCGGGAACATTGAGAGCTAGTTTGTTTGAAGCTCCAAGATGGAATTGACTTCAACATGACTGATCACTATGTTGAAATACCAAGACCACCTGGAGAATCTACAAATGAAACTCAATGTCCCTAACTGCGAGAAGGTTACGCACCTACCCGCAGCAAAGAAATGTCCTTCACGCAGAAAGCTATGCGCACAAAGTGATACGCACAGAACACTTAGTCTATTCTCCAGACGTAAGGAGATTTCTCCCGCCCAAAAGGAAACAGTAGCGTGTTTCAGAGATTTTTCCACTTTTTACTGTACACTGACAAAAGTACCTGAAAAGCATACTGTAACATGAAAAGTCAACTGTCAGCCACCCTACTCCCACCAACCACAGACCTACCTGCATGTCCTGACCAAACCAACTCAAATCAAATCAAATCTTTTATCCACTACTCCACTTTTAAATAAATAATAATAATTTCCATACTTTATCATCATTACACCTAGATATGAAAAGATTACAATCCCCTAAAGCAAGGGATTGTGTTCCCTTGAGTTTGCCTATAAATATGTAACCTAAATTATCACCCAAACACACTTCAAACTTCTCTCTTAAGAACTGCAAACTTGCACTAAACATCTCCCAAGCTCCCGTTATTTTCAATTCCGTTCCAGTTACTAGGTAAGCCGAGATTATAAACTTGAGATCTACTTTCCAAACCTTATATTCTCCTATTTCTTATATACTTCTTGTTATTTAATCGTATTCTAGACCTTCAATTCAAAGGCCAACACCAAGAAAACCCGAATCTCGATTAATCCCTTAACAAGAACCACAGGTGAGTCTCACAACCCCTATTATCACTATTTTCACTGTTTTTAAACTGTTTTCGGGGCGAGGGACACCTACTTAAATTACGATTTATCATGGTATACTTACAAGCTATGCAAGCGAATATGTGTTTAAATTATGTTTCATGATGAGCAATGCAAACGGTTATCTATGATTTACGATGTATGTGCGCCAGAACTCGAGTAAGTGATCACTTTACCATTGGAACTCTAAGGGTAGGGACTGCTGGTTTGATCCGCCCACTCGTAGGGGTCGCGCCTCTTACGCAGACGAGTGCCTAGTATGGTCATGGGGCAGTACTATGGGTTTGAGCCCGTTCGTAGAGGTCGCTCCTCTTACGCAGACGAGCGCCTTGTTTTCCGGCACAACGTCCGCGCGTAACCCGCGGGACGGTATTACAGTATTATTCGCTCGTAGTGGCAGCGCCACTTACACAGACGAGCACGGCTTTTCTGAAAGGTCCACGCGCAACCCGCGGGACGGTATTACTTATTTCGCTCGTAGTGGCAGCGCCACTTACACAGACGAGCACAGTTCCCAGAAATGTTCGCGCGTAACCCGCGGAACGATTTTATCAGAATATGTTGATAGAACTATGTTTTACCAAGCATGTGTTATAATGGTGCTATCAGAATTATGTTTTAGAATGATTTTTATCACGATTATGATGCAATACGATTTATCAAGTTACTAAAACTTGTGAACTCACTCAGTTTATACTGATTCAAATGTTTTACGTGTCTTTCAGGAGATAACTAGGTAGCGCATGGAGTCACACTTAGAGCACCTCACGCTGAACATCTAAAACTAGCTTTTTGGAAGATTTTAGTTCTATCCCTTCGATGCGCGTGGTTGTTCTCGCCGCGCAAGGGGATATGGCGTGGAAATCTTCAACAGTTTTTATACTTGGATGATTTTATGTAATTTTTAAACAATGTAATGTATTTGTATTAAACATTTCATGCGCAATGAAAATCTTATCTTGAATGTTTGCAATGGCCCGTGCTTAAGTATCAATCCCCACTCGCGCGCGCCCGGCTGTTTCCGCCGTTCAGGGCCGGGTGTGACAGATTGGTATCAGAGCACTGGTTATAGCAAACTAGGAAAAGAAGTTTTAACCTAGACTATAACCGTTGGGGAATCGCATGAAATATTTTTCAAAGAAAATATTTTCGAAACTATACACACACTTAGGAACACGGGTCACACAGTGTCTAGTGAATAAAGATAAAGAACATTATGTGCTCAGAGTACATGCGCTAAGTTTAATATATTTTCATTCTCTTTTAAAGCGAGAATGCCTCCAACTAGAGCCAAGGGAATCACCATGACACCCGAGGAACTCGCGGAAATAATCGCGCTGGCGATCGCGACACATGAGGCCAGCAAGGCCGAATCAAGTCAGGGTCGTCAGAACGAGACCCCAGAACCCGAATCAGGAGCCTTGGATAAAGGGTGCTCCTATAAGACATTTATAGCCTGTAGGCCTTGGCCATTTAAGGGTACCGAAGGGGCCATTGGGCTCTACAACTGGATTGACAAGATGGAGATAGTTCTCTCCATTAGCAGATGTAGTGAGAACCAGAAGGTCCTTTACGCGACCTGCATGTTCCAAGAAGCAGCTTCGTCTTGGTGGAAGCTTCAAGTGAAGACTTTGGGGCGAGAAGTTGCTCTTCACAAGACCTGGGAAGAACTGAAGGAAATGATGATGAGAAAGTTCTGCTCTCGCGCAGAAATCCAGAGTCTGCAGCAGGAATTCTGGAACCACACCATGGTAGGAACGAATATCGACGCCTACAACAACCGGTTCAACGAGCTTTGCCAGTTGGTGCCAGACATGGCAAACACGGAGGAAAAGAAGATCGAGAGGTATATTTTTGGGTTACCTCCTGTTGTTAGGGTTCCGCTCAACGCTGCAGCGCCTCCAACCTTTGATGAGGCGGTAGCGCGGGCCATCACCCTTACAAGGGATACGGTCCGTGCGGGTATGTTGACTACGCGCGGAAGCGAGCAGCGAACCTCTGACTCCAAGAGGAAATGGAACTCTCACCACCGAGGGTCCGACTCCAAGCAGCCACCGTTCAAGAAGCAGGAAAGCGCAAGGGTTTACGCGATCCAAGCCGCGGAGCCATCGAGGAAAGGATACAGCGGGCCTTACCCATGGTGCAACAAATGCAAGTTTCACCACGAGGGTGAATGCGCGAGCGTCACGTGCGCCAAATGTAACAGGCCAGGGCACAAGACGGTGAATTGCCGTGCTAAAGAAGCTGGAGCCAGTGACAACTGTTACGCATGCGGAAAGCCAGGGCATTTCAGTCGGGATTGCCCGCAAAGGGGAAACCAAGCTCGCGGGAGAGCTTTTGTGATCGGCGCGGGTGAAGCTAAAGAAGAGCCGAATGTGGTAACCGGTACGTTTTTGCTTAACGGCCATTTTGCATCTGTTTTATTTGATACTGGCGCTGACCTAAGTTTTATATCCGCTGAGTTTAAAAACTCCCTAGGATTAGCAACCAGTAGGCTAGACACGCCTTATACTATAGAACTAGCCAATGGTAGGCAGTTATGCGCGAACGAAAGAACTGAACAATGTGTTATAGTCATGGGAGGTCACGGGTTCAATATTAACTTGTTGCCAATAGACTTGGGAAGTTTTGACATTGTGGTAGGTATGGATTGGTTAGTCGAGAACCGCGCGGAAGTTATTTGCCATGAGAAGCAGGTTCGGATCCCACTGTTGAACGAAGAAACCTTGGTAATTCAAGGGGAAAGAAGGGGAGTTGCGACAAAACTGATTTCGTGCCTAAAGGCGTGCAAGTGCCTAAGGAAAGGGTGCTACGCCTTCCTGGCGCATGTAGTAGAGAAGAAAGGAGATGAGCGAAGAATTGAAGACTTACCAGTAGTGCGCGAATTTCCAGAAGTTTTTCCTGAAGATTTGCCTGGATTACCGCAGCCGCGACAAGTAGAATTTCGCATTGATTTAGTCCCAGGAGCTGTGCCAGTAGCTCGAGCGCCTTATCGATTAGCTCCATCTGAGATGCAAGAGCTATCCAATCAGTTACAGGAACTATTGGATAAGGGTTTCATACGCCCAAGCTTTTCACCTTGGGGAGCTCCAGTACTGTTTGTTAAGAAGAAGGATGGTTCCTTCCGGATGTGTATTGACTACAGGGAGCTGAACAAGCTGACAGTCAAGAATCGGTACCCCTTACCGAGGATTGACGACTTATTTGACCAGTTGCAGGGATCCAGTTATTATTCGAAGATAGATCTACGGTCAGGATACCACCAACTTAGGGTCCATGAGGAAGATGTGCCGAAAACAGCCTTCCGAACTAGATACGGCCATTATGAGTTCTTAGTGATGCCTTTCGGGCTAACTAATGCGCCGGCTGTGTTCATGGATCTGATGAACCGCGTGTGCAAACCATACTTGGACAAGTTTGTGATTGTGTTTATAGATGATATTCTGATTTACTCTCGGACCAAGGCCGAGCATGAGCAACACCTGAGAATGATTTTGGAATTGTTGAGGAAAGAAAAGTTGTATGCGAAGTTTTCCAAATGTGAGTTTTGGCTTAGAGAAGTTCACTTTCTCGGTCACGTTGTAAACGAGAAATGAATACACGTTGATCCTTCCCAAGGTCAAGGCCATCGAAAACTGGGAAGCGCCAAAAACCCCAACTGAGGTGAGGCAATTCCTAGGACTAGCTGGCTACTATCGACGCTTCATTGAGAACTTCTCCAAGATAGCTCTACCACTGACCGCGCTAACTCAGAAAGACAAGAAGTTTGTTTGGGGCGAAAATCAGGAAACAGCATTTCAGATGTTAAAACAGAAGTTATGTAGTGCGCCAATTCTGTCTCTGCCCGAGGGGACGGATGACATCGTCGTTTACTGCGACGCTTCACATCAGGGACTCGGATGTGTCCTTATGCAGCGAGACAAAGTCATAGCGTATGCCTCGCGCCAACTCAAGACCAATGAAAAGAACTACACAACGCATGATCTGGAACTTGGAGCGGTTGTCTTCGCGCTAAAGATTTGGCGCCATTACCTCTATGGTACAAAGTGTATAATCTTTACGGATCACAAGAGCCTTCAACATATATTTGATCAAAAGGATTTAAACATGAGGCAACGAAGATGGGTGGAGTTGTTGAATGATTATGATTGTGAAATAAAGTATCATCCTGGAAAGGCGAATGTGGTAGCAGACGCGCTAAGTAGGAAGGAGCGAATAAAAACGCTACGAGTCAAGGCTCTAAGGTTGACCATTCACACAGATCTCTCTACCCGCATCCGAGACACTCAGCAAGAAGCCTTGAACCCAGAGTTTGTTAAAAACGAATGCCTTGGGGGTATGATTAAGAGTTTGGAACTTAAAGAGAACGGCAATCTATATTTCGCTAACCGCATATGGGTCCCTCTCAAGGGAGGATTGCGCGAGCAAGTATTAAACGAAGCTCACAAGACACGGTATTCCGTACATCCTGGCGCAGACAAGATGTACCAAGATGTTAAAACGCTGTATTGGTGGCCCAATCTTAAAGGCGCCATCGCGACGTATGTCAGTAAGTGCCTGACGTGTTCGAAGGTAAAGGCTGAATACCAGAAACCATCAGGGTTGCTTCAACAGCCAGAAATTCCCATGTGGAAGTGGGAACAAATCTCTATGGACTTCATCACCAAACTGCCAAGGACACCTGGGGGTTACGACACGATCTGGGTTATTGTAGATCGGCTAACTAAATCAGCACACTTCCTGCCGATCAAGGAAACCGATAAGATGGAAAAGTTAGCCCGATTGTATATTCGAGAAGTAGTTTCAAAACATGGAGTCCCGGTGTCCATCATTTCTGATAGAGATAGTCGGTTCACCTCAAGATTTTGGAGATCGTTACAAGGGGCTTTAGGTAGTCGTCTTGACATGAGTACGGCATATCATCCCCAAACAGATGGACAAAGCGAGCGAACAATCCAGACATTGGAAGATATGCTACGCGCGTGCGCAATCGATTTCGGAGGTAGCTGGGATACTCATCTCCCATTGGTTGAATTTTCTTACAACAACAGTTATCACACAAGCCTCAAGGCTGCGCCGTTTGAAGCTTTGTATGGGCGCAAGTGTAGATCCCCACTGTGCTGGGCTGAAGTGGGTGACAAGCAAATGACTGGTCCAGAATTAATCCAAGAAACAACAGACAAGATTTTTCAAATACGGGATCGCCTTAAGACAGCGCGCGACAGACAGAAGAGCTACGCAGATGTGCGAAGGAAACCGTTGGAGTTTCAAGTAGGGGACAGAGTACTTTTGAAAGTCTCTCCATGGAAAGGAGTCCCCCGTTTCGGCAAGCGAGGAAAGTTGAATCCGCGCTACATTGGACCATTTGAGATCCTGGAGAGGATCGGTCCGGTTGCTTATAAACTCCGTTTACCCGCCGAACTCAGTGGAGTTCATGATACGTTCCATGTATCCAACCTCAAAAAGTGCTTATCTGACGAAACGTTGATTTTGCCGTTGGAAGAGATTCACATCGACAAACAACTGCACTTCGTAGAAGAACCTATAGCAGTAACCGATTGGAAAGAACAAAAGTTACGCAGAAGCAGAATCAAGTTAGTAAAGGTTCAATGGAACTCGAGGCGTGGGCCTGAATTCACTTGGGAAAGAGAAGACCAGATGCGCATGAAATACCCACACCTCTTTCAGAGCATGGCTTCTGCCAGCGATGTCTCCTAAATTTCGGGACGAAATTCGCTTAACAGGGGGAGAATGTGACACCCGGTAAATTCCCAATCCCTTAAACTAAGTAATCAACCTAATAATTAGGTGATTGTAAATATTATGCGCGCCATGTTAGAATCAGCGCGGGCAATTGTTATGTTCGCCCTGCGCGAGCGCGCCATGTTAGTCAGCGCGGGCATATTATGTGCGCCCTGCGCGAGCGCACCATGTTAAGAACCAGCGTGGGCATATGTTATATGCGCCATGCGCGAATGTTTTGGCTTTATGTTTTCATGTACCTTAACGTTATGTTGTCTAATGGGTTGACCATCCCGCATGATACTAAGGCGGGTGCATCCTAAATCGTTTATGCGCGTGCGGAAGGGAACTAACCTCCCCGCATGGCGGGAACATTGAGAGCTAGTTTGTTTGAAGCTCCAAGATGGAATTGACTTCAACATGACTGATCACTATGTTGAAATACCAAGACCACCTGGAGAATCTACAAATGAAACTCAATGTCCCTAACTGCGAGAAGGTTACGCACCTACCCGCAGCAAAGAAATGTCCTTCACGCAGAAAGCTATGCGCACAAAGTGATACGCACAGAACACTTAGTCTATTCTCCAGACGTAAGGAGATTTCTCCCGCCCAAAAGGAAACAGTAGCGTGTTTCAGAGATTTTTCCACTTTTTACTGTACACTGACAAAAGTACCTGAAAAGCATACTGTAACATGAAAAGTCAACTGTCAGCCACCCTACTCCCACCAACCACAGACCTACCTGCATGTCCTGACCAAACCAACTCAAATCAAATCAAATCTTTTATCCACTACTCCACTTTTAAATAAATAATAATAATTTCCATACTTTATCATCATTACACCTAGATATGAAAAGATTACAATCCCCTAAAGCAAGGGATTGTGTTCCCTTGAGTTTGCCTATAAATATGTAACCTAAATTATCACCCAAACACACTTCAAACTTCTCTCTTAAGAACTGCAAACTTGCACTAAACATCTCCCAAGCTCCCGTTATTTTCAATTCCGTTCCAGTTACTAGGTAAGCCGAGATTATAAACTTGAGATCTACTTTCCAAACCTTATATTCTCCTATTTCTTATATACTTCTTGTTATTTAATCGTATTCTAGACCTTCAATTCAAATGCCAACACCAAGAAAACCCGAATCTCGATTAATCCCTTAACAAGAACCACAGGTGAGTCTCACAGCCCCTATTATCACTATTTTCACTGTTTTTAAACTGTTTTCGGGGCGAGGGACACGTACTTAAATTACGATTTATCATGGTATACTTACAAGCTATGCAAGCGATTATGTGTTTAAATTATGTTTCATGATGAGCAATGCAAACGGTTATCTATGATTTACGATGTATGTGCGCCAGAACTCGAGTAAGTGATCACTTTACCATTGGAACTCTAAGGGTAGGGACTGCTGGTTTGATCCGCCCACTCGTAGGGGTCGCGCCTCTTACGCAGACGAGTGCCTAGTATGGTCATGGGGCAGTACTATGGGTTTGAGCCCGTTCGTAGAGGTCGCTCCTCTTACGCAGACGAGCGCCTTGTTTTCCGGCACAACGTCCGCGCGTAACCCGCGGGACGGTATTACAGTATTATTCGCTCGTAGTGGCAGCGCCACTTACACAGACGAGCACGGCTTTTCTGAAAGGTCCACGCGCAACCCGCGGGACGGTATTACTTATTTCGCTCGTAGTGGCAGCGCCACTTACACAGACGAGCACAGTTCCCAGAAATGTTCGCGCGTAACCCGCGGAACGATTTTATCAGAATATGTTGATAGAACTATGTTTTACCAAGCATGTGTTATAATGGTGCTATCAGAATTATGTTTTAGAATGATTTTTATCACGATTATGATGCAATACGATTTATCAAGTTACTAAAACTTGTGAACTCACTCAGTTTATACTGATTCAAATGTTTTACGTGTCTTTCAGGAGATAACTAGGTAGCGCATGGAGTCACACTTAGAGCACCTCACGCTGAACATCTAAAACTAGCTTTTTGGAAGATTTTAGTTCTATCCCTTCGATGCGCGTGGTTGTTCTCGCCGCGCAAGGGGATATGGCGTGGAAATCTTCAACAGTTTTTATACTTGGATGATTTTATGTAATTTTTAAACAATGTAATGTATTTGTATTAAACATTTCATGCGCAATGAAAATCTTATCTTGAATGTTTGCAATGGCCCGTGCTTAAGTATCAATCCCCACTCGCGCGCGCCCGGCTGTTTCCGCCGTTCAGGGCCGGGTGTGACATGTCCCGCTTTAGCCAATAAGATCGAGTATTGTGGCCAGGTTATCCTCCAGGTAAGGAATAGCGTCTTACATTGGGTTCTCAGAACCGGTTTGCCAACGCCCAACTCACAGTACTCTACCACTTCCAGTTACTACAGGAACTTGTCATACTACATAGCCTAAAGGTGAAGAGTAAAAACAAAATTAGGGAATTCTTAAGGAATTTTCTAAAAATAAAAGGCAATCTACTTGATTTAAAATATTTAAGAAAATTTATCTTTGAAGTTGAGGTATAGCCTCGGAGTTGTTTGTGTGTGCATGACAATATAATAATAAGCAAAAATAATATAACTAAGGAAAGCTGTAAACAATTAATTCGAACACATAAGGAAATTAGATAAGCATGTATGGGGCACCTAAGCAAGTAACTAAGGCACCGCTAACGACCCATCTTAAACCTTCTGCTCTGATACCAATATGTCACACCCCAACATAAGACGGAAATGTTGGGGCGTGAGCTGATTGCTCACACCTCTCTAGGTACTATCATGCAATAATTTAAAATGACAATAACTATCAATTAAATTCAAATATTTAAACAAAATCCAAATAAACAAATACATCATCCATAATTAAAACAAATAAGAAATTAAATTATTCAAATCAGATCAAATCATTATATCTCTTCTCTATCAAAGCAAACCCTACGTTTCTTCAATTAATCCTGACAAATAAAACACATGATTACCTGCATATGCGTTGAAAGTACAAATAGGTTTTGTCAACACGAGGTTGAGTGAGTAAAACACTAGTAAGTGAGATATAATATAATAAATAAAGAAAATGCAAAATTTTCCTATGAGATAAAAAAATTGAGCCGTAGCAATAATTCATAAAGAAAAATGCAAAATACTACGAAATAATAGATGGACAATATATATTAATAATGATTTGAGATTGACCGGGTATTTGAGAGTATTAAAATGATTTATTTTAAATATTATATTTTATAAAGATTATTAAAATGTAATTAACAATAACATAATAAATCCTTTTTAATTATAAGCATTATTTTTATTAATAAACAATATAAAGATTTGTTTATAAAAAGAATACAATTGTATTATAATTAATAAAGATTTCTTTTTAAGTTAATATTGTAAATAAATAATTAATAGATAACAAAACTTATAATTTATTTTAAATAATATATTTAGTGTATTTATAAATACGTTTACTTATTTAAAAATATTATTATCTAGATCTTTATAAATTTATAAAAGTACTTGAATAAATAAATATATTTAACATGTTACATAATAATATGTGTTTTTAAATATTTATTTTAAATTGAAAATACATTATATATATATATTAAATGCGTATCAACACTGATCTAATTTCCTAATTCAAGGTGTCGGTAAGGCCGAATAAGGTAAGATTAACAAGTCAAAGATTCAATTTCTTTGATTAAGACGAAACATACGCATCAAGAAACATAAACGGGTCACGGGTCACGTGGATACAGGTGTAGGTAATTGGGTTGATGGGTTTAAGGAATATAATATAATAATACTTTACAGATTTGAAGAAAGGTCCTCCAACTAGCAAGGGGGGTACATAACAAGGCAAAAGTAAGGGGTTAGGGTTAAAACTGTATACTTTTAATAGTTATATATGTATGTATATATATATATATTGAATAGTTATAATAGACAAATATTAATAAAATAATAATCACTCAATAAACGCGATATTTTTTATTGATAAAATAACCCAAACATAAAAGCGGGTCGGGTAACGGTTAATAAAATAATAATTTTAAATCCAAGTTGTTACAACACTCACATACATGCATATACTCATTATAAGGACCACCCTTGATTGTCAAAGATGATTGAAGATTGTATTTTGTTGTTAATTGTGTATTTTGATTATTCAGGAAGAATATTGATTATTTTGATAAGTGGGTTTTGAAGTTAAAATGGATTTTGTGTAACTAATGATCAAATAGTTGTTAATATAGTCGTAACATATTGATAGTAGTTAATCTCCTTTAATTAAAGAGGAATCAGATAAAAGATTGTTCATAGGTTGAGATTGCAATTTAGGGATTTATTTGAATACTTGGATGAAATGATGTTTACTAATGGTTAATGAAACTTGAAATTGATATTTATGATAGGTTACATGCTAGAAATTTCATAACTTGTTAGTTCTAAGACAATATTCAAAGTTAGATTGTTGTGAATTGTTGATTATTAATTAAGGAAACTTTTGTTAAATGCATAGTTGAATTTGATCTTGATATGTATATTTAACATTTATGAACTTAATAGATTGTTGATTATTGACTTGGATCAAGATAGAATAAGGTGTTTGGGATTGCTTATGTTGTGAGAGGAAAAATTTCATAAGTTACACTTTTGTAACTTATTAACTTAATGAAAAGTTATAAGGAAGTAAAATAAAGATTCCCAAACACCCCCTAAGTACCTACTGTATTTTTGTAGAATTATCTAATGACTACTTACTAGAAATAGAAACTTTGTAACTTGGTTAATAGAAAAATCTAAAATCAAATAGCATAAAATGTTGCATGAAACTTTGTCAAACTAGTTTAATGAGATAAACAAGAATCATACATGATTATATTTGAAAGTTTGAATTAAATGAAATCATTGAAGTTGGGAAAGTTACTAAAACTAGAAACTTTATTGATTAAACACTTAGAAAATCCTAATTGATTGATTAATGTGTGATACTTGAACATACATATACTTAATGAAATTGTTTGATAAAATACATGGTAGTTGGACATGCATATACTTGAATGAGATACTTGATGAATTGATTAGAAACCATCACACATGATTAGGTATTTATGCTAGAATCATCTAAGGGAATATGTAACATCTTTGAAAAGGCCAAGTTTGGCATGTTGTGATGATAAAGAATAGAATAAGAATATGGATTTTTAAGTGATATGATTATGTTTTTTTCATATTAAATTACTAAGCTTTGTATTGCTATGATTAGTGAACTAAAGATATGAGTTTAAACGACTTAAATTGATTAAAAACTTGTAATTTAGTATTAAGTGTTCAAATTTGAAAAAAAGATAAATTAAAAATTTATAATATATATATATATATATTTAGTTCATAAAAGGTTTGGTGTGGATTTATTTGGCTTAATTTTCTTGTCGATAACATTAACGGTTGAAAAATCGACTTTTAAACGCGAACCGACACGACATTTAGGGACAGTTTTAGAACAGCCCCTAAAGTTATAAAATAATTATACATAACATAAGTTAATGTAATAAATGAGGTCAAGATATTAAAACTTGATCCTAGATGGTTCGTGTCGTAAAAACCGACACGAAAATGTTAAAAGTTGCTATTTTAAGAAAATAATAACTATAATGAAAAATAAAGCAATTTTATAAAAGAACTCCTAAAAATTAACAAATATTTATATAAAAAGTGCTTTGAAGTCTTTCTGTTTTTGTGAAAAAGAGTTTTCATACTTACTTAAAAAATGAAATTTTAAATATTTAATAATTATATTTATTTTCATTGTTCGTTCTATTTAGATTATTTGCTTTACATCATTGAGAATTCCATTCGAAAAGAAAAAGAGAATGATCTTTATTATGATAATCAAATGGAGTCTTTACTGTAATACTTGACTCAATAATGATATAGAAGTAAGAAAATTTTTTAAGTATAAAGATTGATTTAAAAATAAAGTTTTGTACGAAAAGTTGACCGGTTCGTTTTTTTTAACGTAGAATAGGCAAAACCGACTAAAGCAAATTATAAATTTCTAATTATATTTTCTTAAAAACTTTTCAGCAACTGAAACCTTAATATTTTATTTGGTTTTATTATTTATTTATTTACTTTATTAATTATATAATATAATAATTAATAACACAATTGTTAACGAAATCCGTGTCGTGCTTAACTGCTAATTGTTAGATAGGGAATTATGTGCTTGTATGCTTGTATGGTCACCTAAACTAAGATTAGATAAATAAATGTTGTCAACGACTCAATTATTAATTGGATTATTTTATATATGATAACAAACGTGTACTAATATAAGACATGAGATTTTGGACAAAAGCTACTGTCACACCCCCATCTTGGGCCTAGGCGTTTGACTCACAGTTAGTATCGTTTTTGTAAATAAACCAAAGTTATGGGTAACACGAAAATATTAGCGTGGACTACAATATAAATATTTACGTATCAAAATACGAAATAATAAAACACAAGTTTAATGTTTACAAAAGATTCATTGTTTGTTAAACCACCATTTACATATGTTTATCAAACGATTTATCTGAGCCATCAGATCGCCAAATGGACACTTTGATCCCAAGCGTCTATTCTTAATTACATGTAAAACAGATTAAAAATACGTCAGCAACACATGCTGGTGTATAAGTTAATGCATAAAATATCTTATTTACTTAATCACATCTCGAGACATAACTTAGGCATCGGCCCATCGTGGCATAGGAATAATTAAGTTACAAACTAAATCACAATTACAAACTTAAGCTCAACTCAAAACAGCTCAGCAAACACCGAAGCGTTCGAGGTTACTTAGCTACCATCAGTATACACATGATCACCCTCTCTCGGACATAACTTAGGTCTGTCACATGATTACCCTCTCTCGGACATAACTTAGGTGTGGCGTGGTGTGCCCATCGTCTACCACATATGAAAGGTTCTAGACAAACGTACACGACAGCCTGAGGGCCAACGATTACTTTTGTTCATAATGTTATAGAGATACGTAATCTCATGTAATCAATTAAAATGACTCAATTAAACTAGCTATAAAAGTTTGGGGAGTATTCACTTTTAAAACGATCAACTTCACTTCACTGATCGAGTTGTCTTTCTTGCTATCTCGGACGTATAGTACGAGTATAACCATTTATTATTATGACTAGATTAATAATATAGCTTCAGACCTTTAGTCCATTTTGTATAATATTTACCTCGATTATATTTTCTTTTCAAACCTTTAGTTCAAAATATCTTTTCTTTATTTACCATGTTCGAACATTTGGTTCAATTAAACAAATTTTTTCCAAATGCTACGTTTCTTCTTCTCGAAGAAACTTATACCTTATTTCTTTACTTATAATTTAAGAATCTTATATAATATATTCATTATTAACAAAGAATTATTTTATAACAATATCTCTTATTTATATTCTCTTTGTTTATTCTCGAGGTATCTAGTATACCCTTAATTAGGGTCTAAGCCTATTTTAATATTATAATAATATTTTACTCGGGCAGGACCCTACCTTGTTCGGCTTATAAACTCCTAGACTCTCGGGCAATACTTACACGCTTGCATGTTTATTGAGGAAATTTGATCAATACTTCTTGCACGTAAAACGAGGTGCGTCGGTCGTCGGTACGCACTTCGAGGAGGGATGTCGATTCACTTTGTGATGGCACGTACTTCGAGAAAACATCGAGTTTCGGCACGGATTATGATGTAACAATCGTCGGGTAGGCGGCATGTTTACGAGGTATTGAGAGAGTGGTTCCTAGAGAGAGTGAGGTTGTGATTATGAAATGAATGGGCTTGAAGCCCTATTTATAAAGCTGATCAGGCTACCCATCGCGAAACATGATTGGTCTTGAGAATGATCCATCACGATAAGCGATGGATCTCGCGGCAACATTTTTGAATATTATATTCCATCATGATACAAGATAGGACCTTCGGAGGCCATCACGTATCGTGACTAGCCTCATCGCGCAATAACTAGCCTTACCACGTGTACCACGTTGTTGGACACGTGGGGACACGTGGCGGGGCACGTTTAACTGCTTGTCAGGCCTCGTCATCGCGATACGCGATGACAAGTGGGTTTGGTGAATCGGGTATCGTGACACCACACAACCTGGGACTCTGTAACATACCCATCGCGATACGCGATGGGTTGTCTTTTTATCCATCGTGTATGGCGATGGCCAAGAAAATCAGAATTTTTAATTTGGTCCATGACTTTGATTACTTGACGTTTTTGGATAAAAAATTTCAAGATGTTATATCCTCCTCACCTTGGAATGAATCTCGTTCACTAGATTCTCTTTTTAGAATAAGTGAGGATACTTCTTTTTCATTTCGGATTCTAAGTCCCATGTGTACTTGGGGGCCTCTTCGAGAGTCCCAATTAATTTGACTAATCTTAGATTTTGTCTCTTAAGTTTCATTATTTTAAAATCTTCGATTTGTAGAGGTCATTCCACAAACTTGAGATTTTTACTTATTTCAACATCTCCTAAGGGCGTTGACAATGATTCGTCGGCTAGACATTTACGCAGATTAGAGATATGGAATACATCATGTATCCCTTTCATTTCTTCGGCTAGCCGCAGGCGGTAAGCAACAATACCAATTCGCCCGAGTACTTCGAATGGTCCAACAAAGCGTGGACTTAACTTTTCTTTCTTATCGAAGAGAACAACGCCTTTCTAAGGCGAAACTTTCGATAAGACTCTACGCCTACATTGAATTCTAACGGCTTACGACGGTTATCAGTGTAACTTTTATGTCGGTCTCACGCCGTCTTAGGTCGCTCTCGGATTTGCAACACTTTGTCGGTGGTTTCTTGTAGACATTTGATTGTCTCCAATTTCAGACCAGCATATCGGTGTTCAACATTTTCGCCTGTATAATGCTTCGAACGGTGCGGCTTGAATACTAGTGTGATAGCTATTGTTATGAGAAAATTCCATTAGGGGAAAATGGCCATCCAAGCTTCCACCTAAGTCAATTACACTAGCGTGGAGCATGTCCTCAATCGTTTGAATTTTTCTTTTTCTTTGCCCATTAGTTTAGGGATGATTAATTGTGTTAATATTTAGTTGGGTTCCTAATACTTGTTGAGAACTTTTCAAGAAATGAGACGTGAATCGACTGTCTCGATCAGAAATGATAGAAAAAGGCACTCCATGCAATGCAACTATGTTGTTTACATAGATTCGCGCCAATCTATCCATCGATTATATGTAATTGATAGGTATATTAATTTTCAATTTGGTCTATGACTTTGTTACTTGACTTTTTTGGATAAAAATTTTCAAGATGCTACATCCTCCCAACCTTGGAATGAATCTCGTCCATGAGATTCGCTTTTTAGAATAAGTTGGGGCACTTCTTTTGCATTTCTGATTCTAACTCCCATGTTTACTAGGGGGCCTATTCGAGAGTCCCATTTTACTTTGACTAATCTTATATTTCTTCTCTTAAGTTTCATTATTTTAAAATCTTTGATTTATAGAGGTCGTTCCACAAACTTGAGATTTTCATTTATTTCAACATCTCTTAAGGGCATTTACAATGATTCATCGGCTCGACAATTACGCATATTAGAGATATGGAATACCTCGTGTATCCCTTTCATTTCTTCGGGTAGTTGCAGGCGGTAAGCAATAGTACCAATTGACTCGAGTACTTCGAATGGTCCAACAAATTGTGGACTTAACTTTCCTTTCATATCAAAGAGAGCAACGCCTTTCCAAGACGAAACTTTCAATAAGTCTCTATCGCCTACATTGATATCTACGTCTTACGACGATTATCAGCGTAACTATTATGTCGGTCTCGTGCCGTCTTAAGTTGATATCGAACTTGCAACACTTTGCCGGTAGTTTCTTGTACTATCTCAGGTCCAGACATTTGATTGCCTCCCGTTTCAGACCAGTATACCAGCGTTCTACATTTTCGTCCGTATAATGCTTCGAACGGTGCGACTTGAATACTTGTGTGATAGTTATTATTATACGAAAAATCCATTAGGGGACGATGTGCATCCCAGCTTCCACCTAAGTCAATCACACAAGTGTGGAGCAAGTCCTCAAGCGTTTGAATTGTTCTTTCACTTTTCCCATCAGCTTGTTGCAAACCTTTTCCGAAAATGAGACGTGATTCGACTATCTCGAAATGAAAAGATAGCAAAGACACTCCATGCAATGCAACTATGTTGTTTACATAGATTTGCGCCAATCTATCCATCGAATATGTGTCATTGATAGGTATAAAATGAGTAGATTTGGTTAACCTATCAACTATAACTCAGATCGCATTATGTTGACGAGTGGTTTTCAGGAGTTTAGTAATGAAATCCATAGTTATCATCTCCCACTTCCAAACGGGAAGTTCGAGTTGCTAAAGCAATCCCGAGGGCATTTGATGTTCGTCTTTGACTTTCAAACATGTCAAACATTTTGCAACATGCAAAGCAATATCCTTTTTCATTCCGTTCCTCTAGTAGTTCGGCTTGAGATTTTGGTACATTTTATCACTACCCAGGTGCATCATTTACTTGGACTTATCTTTTCTCGTAACTCTCTAACGATTGGTACTCAGATCCTATTTCCAAGTATAAGTATATCGTCGTCTCCTTTGACTAACGAGTCAATGGTGTCGTTACGTTTTTCGTCGGAAATTTTATTTTCTTCGATTGCTTGGTGTTACTAGTTTGATTTTCTAGACTAGATCTACTTGGAGTTTTAGTCGTAATCCTCAAACTCTTTTGGGTTTTCATGTTCCTTACTACTTAGGGCGTCAGTCATGACGTTGGCCTTCCCTTCAGGATAAACGATTTCACAGTCGTAATCATTCAATATATATATATATATATTGGATCATTTCAGAAGTTTTTTTACATCGAGAAGTGCGAGAAGTGAATGTGTAACTCCATTAATCCCAAATTTCACTCCCTTTATTATTGTGTAGGTGTGTATGTACGTGTGTAGGTACGCATTTTTGTATATGTGTATGTATGTTTGTGTGTGTGTAGGTATGTAGGTTTGAATGTGGCTCAGTAAGTTTGTATGTTTGTAGGTAGGTTTGAATGTGTGTAGGTACGCATGTATATGTGTGTAGCTATGACATAAATACAACCAACCTACATACATGTAGGTAACATCATAAGAAAGAGAGTGAAATTAGGGATTAATGGAGTTACACCTTCACTTCTCTTTGTAATATCACTTCTCGCAAGATCCATCCCCTATATATATATATATATATTTGTTAAAAACCTTTAATTTGTAATGAATTTTATATATACATATTACATATACATACATATATATATATACACACATACATATATATACAGTTTTACGAGACGGACCGAAAATCTAAACTTAAACGATGTTGGTTAGTAAAATAAATGTATTTTTTATTTATTATTAATTATTACACCTAAAAATCAACAAAAACCAAAAATCACTAAAAAGATGGGTCTGGAGGGGCTCGAACCCGCGCCCTCTAGCCCACATGTCTCTTAACGCAAACACACAACCAACTGATCTACCATGTCAGTTGGTAATATCTCGAACAAAAATATAAAACCAAACAGACATGAACCCATAATGTATTATCAACCCTAACAAGATCAATCGGCCAATTCGTTAATCGATTTGTCGATTAACCTTGGGGTTAAAGAAGAAGATTGAAAGACGAACAAAACCATTTAATTAATTACCTAAACCAATGCTTTGAATGTGGTTAATTTTGTTAGAACAGGGACCGCAAGAACACGATCCCAAAACACGAACTAATAGAATTGATAATATAATTGAACAAAGGGTTTAAGTTGGCGTTGGGTATATGATGCTGAAGACGAGTTTTTTGAAATTCTAATGATCAATATAATCAATATTATAAAACGGGTTGATGTCGGTTCGTTATAATGTAAATACGTATCAACATTGATCTAATTTCCTAATCCAAGGTGTCGGTAAGGCCGAATAAGGTAAGATTAAAAAGTCCAAAGATTCAATTTCTTTAATTAAGGCGAAACTTACGCATCAAGAAACATAAATGGGTCGCGGGTCACATGGATACGGGTGTGGGTAATTGGGTTAATGGGTTTAAGGAATATAATATAATAATACTTTACAGATTTGCAGAAAGGTCCTCCAACTAGCAAGGGGGATACATAGTAAGGCAAAAGTAAATGTTAGGGTTAAAAATGTATACTTTTGATAGTTATATATATACATATATACGTGTGTATATATATACATATAAATATATATATGTAAATATCTATACTCCTTTATAATAGATATAGGAAGGACACAATGGTCTTTTACTCAAAACTCTTAAATTTAAGAGTTTTACAACTCATTATGCACCAGGTACAACAAGAACTGCATAAGTTGCATAAGCAAAGACATAGCGCAAAATGGTTTCCGTCTTCACTCTTACTTTATTCAAAATTCAAATTCACAGAAATTTGTTTTCAAAATTCAAATTCACACACTTTTACTTTATCCGGAAACAATACAGAGAGAAGTGAAAGTCTAGAGGGAAGAAGTCCCGAAGATGTTGAGAACTAATTCTTGGTTAAACCATTGCTTGCTTCATCCCCGATTCTTCAAGGTACGTATTTCAAAATCCCTGGATGTTTAATTGATCTACTTAGTGCATTCCTGTTTGATTTAAATATGGTTTGGTCGCTAGACACAACATCCATTTATATTTCTACCATCTACAACTCCTATCCGTAGTTCTGGCTTCACGTTCATCGCAGATCCCAACTTTGAAAATTATCCGAATGCAAAATTATAATTTAATTTATTTTAAAATTGGTGGTTTTCTACTTCATTTTCACAACCGAAATCAACCGTATGTTGTGAATTTACATTGGGTTTTGGCTTAGTTGCAGATTAGGGTGTTTGGACACCTTTGTCATGCAAATTCGTTTGAGAAGCTTGATAAGGTAACTAAACCTCTGAATCTAATCGCAGATTTAACTTATATACCTAGATCATGAATTAATTTGTAACCTATTTAAATGATTGTGCAGGGAATTAATATGCACCCTATGTGGATTCGTATATGTGAATTAAAAAAAAAAAAACCTTTGTAAACTCATGTGGATTCATATTAAATATTATACCATCTCGCCTGAGTGTTAAGGTTTTGATTCACAATCAATATTACAACTTATTGGGTGTAATGATAATGAGTACGGATGGTTTTCGATTGTTAAAACAGCACAGGATTACGAAACCATTAGCGGAACTGTCTGATGTAAATTTAAGAAGAACAAAGAAATTGAATAAGGTATTTTTGTGTTAATTGTTTTTACGGATGAAATTAGCGCTTCTTCATTTGATTAATTGAAAATTTTGTTGTTTTCTTGAAGTTTTTAATTGATGTTGGATTATATCAAAGTAAAAAAAGAAGCTGCTAAGAGAGAGGAGGCTCAAAGTCAAGTAAAGCAGGTGTGTTTAAATTAAGTTCTTTATATATTGATGTCATATATTTAAGATTTTATTGTTTCGATTATTTGCATTGCAAAATATGTTATCTGTAGATCGTAGTCAGTTGGGTGAAACAACTTACTCGGCTACAAGGGTACACATTTCAAATGGTTGAAGATGCGAATTCTGTTTTATGTACTTTTGGTTATACCGGCTCAGGGTAAGTTTTAGTAAATGATGATGAGTATTTAATAATAGTAGGTTGTGTAATCTCAAGATGTAGGTACCTTTGGTGGTAGGTTCATGGTCCCGGGTAACGCATTGACATCTTGTGCGACGGGCCTTCTTATATCAATCAAGATGTAGGTACTTGTAGTTTAAATAGAAAATTAAAACGTTGTTTTTGGATACTTATATTTTATTTATTAGGAAGATTTATTCTTTGTGTTGCATGAGATTATATTTGGAATGGAGGAAGTTACTGAAATTCAAGTTCGATGGGATCTCTATTGATCTTCTTTATGCGAGTATTTCACTTTTCGTTGTCCGAGACGTAAGTTTATGTATATGGATTTCATAATTAAAATTATTATTTTGAATATGCACTGTCATCCCAAGTTTGTGTTTATGTACATGAGCCAATGCCAGATGTATTCTTTTTCCTCATGGAAGTATCAATGAACACCATTAGACGAGTGTGCTGATCTTGCAGAAGGTTAATGATAATTGTTGGAATCATATCCATGGGTTTGAGTATTATCAACAAATCAACAAGGAAGAGCTAATATCTCTGTAGGAGAAAAGGTATTATCAACAAATCAAATCCACTGGTATGGGTCAAACTGAGTCAAAACGGGTTATAAGCAAAAATAGTTCGGGATGAAATGAGTTGTTTTTTTTAAAAAATATCAATTTGGTTCGGATCGTACTAGGTTTTGTTCAAAAAGAGTTTGGGCAAAAAGGGTTGTTTTTTTTTTTCCTTTTTGTGACATAAATTATTGAAAACTAAGTAAAATTTTTCAAGAAAGTAACACTGCACACGTCTATTTGTTTTTTAGCTATTTAATAGCTTTATTAGATTGATTTTTAATTTATTTACATTTATTGTATAAACACATACAAAACGTTAATCAATTTGGATCAAGTAGAAATACTAACAGATGAAATAAGATTGAACCACGGGTCATGTTTGGGTTACATGAATTTATGTGTGCGGGTTAGGGCTGATGTTTTCATAAAAATTGACTGAAAGCTTATGGTTTAATTGTAAATTTTAGGCCCATCAATTGATGACAACTCAAAAGTTGTGTAGTAGTAGACAAGTTTGTTTCCCTTAAGAAACATAACCTTTATGCTCATACTACTTGTTGTGATGCGATGCTTATGCTATGTTGGCTGTTTGTGGATGTAATCAACTTTGATGAAGAGTGTTTGACTTTGGTTGAAGAATGTTAAGGGTATTTTGTTGGGCTTCAAGTTATGATTAAGGTACATCTTGTGCATACTATTCTTATAACACGCTTAATTCTTGTATCAACTCCTATAGTTACTAACTGGGATCTTGATGTTGGCCGGCTTGGAATCGCAAAACTCAAAAACAAGAAACAAAATCTAATTGTCTCTAAATGTAGTTTGGCATACGGAAAGACTCTAAAATACAGGACCAAATTGGGTGGGTTTGGTATTATAGTCAACAAATGCAATTTTGTGTGGTTTATGTTTGATATTTTTTGATAGTTTGAATAAAGGGTTATAGTGATAATGGTTTGTAATAGTTTTCGGGCTACTAATAGCTTTTAAGGTTGTCTGCTGCACGTTTTTGGTTGTGGTGTAATATTGTTGGATTAGAAGTTTAGACCGTTATATATTTTTATTCTTAAAAGTTCATGAAAATGATAATTCAGTTTTCTTTTTCTTTTTCTTTTGATTCGATATATTTTTTATTCTTATATATTTTTATTCTAGCTTGTCACCCGAGGTCATTCCACGTAATATATATTTCTTATATATTTTTATTCTTAAAAGTTCATGAAAATGATAATTTAGATTTTTTCTCAAGCCAAATAAAACTGAATTAGACTCGATTTGATTAAGCTTAATCGAATTCCTATATTTGATTTTTTTTAATTCACACTTGAGTCTAATTCAGACACAGTTCTTCGAATTCGAATAATTTGTCATTCAACGTATTCAACAGAAATGAGTACCGCGTTCCAAAATTTCGCCGCTGCCGCATCGCGCGGGTACCTACTAGTATAGATATATATATATTGAATAATTATAATAAACAAATAATAATAAAATAATAATTACTCGATAAACGCGATATTTTGTATTGATAAAATAACCCGAACATAAAAGCGGATCGAGTAACGATTAATAAAACAATAATTTAAAATCCGAGTTGTTACAACTCTGACCCTACAATCCAGTCAGATTTCAGACTTTGGGATCCACTTGTGCCATTAAACAGGTCTAATGACCCAAGTGAACAATGGCTCGTGAACAATTCTTTGCGAGTAAATAGTGAGCTTAAGCATTTTTTTTTGTAAAGACTAACATGACATCAAACATAGATTTTTTCCAGAGATACAACACCATATGCCCTAGTTACAAAATGATGATGATGGTATGACTCAACATCACTCACATATGCTCAACTTGCAAAACCACACCTTAAAATTAAACAAAGCACTTATTATTCTCAGACTCACTAAAAAGCTACTATTCATTATGTGACATTTGGAAAACATTTAAAACTAATGTAACAGTGATTAGGTGATAAACTGTTACTTTTATGAATAAAACTTTCCTTTTTAAGATCCAAAAATTGCATAGTCATCAAAAAGTCCAAATTTCACCACGTAACGAACATTACGTGGAATGACCTCGGGTGACAAGCTAGAAAGCAAATAAAATCCTAATGTGACTAAACGGCCTCAAAAATTTAAAATGTACGTTAGAATGATAGAGTCAATGTATAAACATAATTTTAGAATATTCGAATCGCAAAAATTGGAAAATAAACAACCGAAAGTTAGTACAAGACACTGTAAGGACCCAACATCAACTATTTTCAAAAAAAAATTCTTTAGTCTTTGTTGTCAGGAATTTGATTTCGTTCAAAGTCTGACAACAAATTACTAAAAATGGGATCCGATTGATTATCTAAAACTCGCAATAGGTTAAACCACAACACGAAATATTGTTTAACATCCCAACGTTTTCACCCCACCCCCACCCCCCGGCCGGCCCCCTCACCACATCACCCTCCTCACCTCCCTTTTCCTCCAATCCTAAACTAACACAAAACCCTTAACATGATTATATCCTACTAACTAGATTATGTGTTGTAACAGCCCTCCATAATACACCTTGCCATCCTATTATAAACCTCACTAATCTACTCTCCCTCTCCTTATAATCATGGCACACCACCACCACCACCACCCTTACATCACCATCATTAAATCACAATCACACTTGATCAAGAATACAGTATAATGATGGATTAAGCAATATAGGAAACAAGAATCAAGTTAGGAGAACACCCACACACAAGATCATCTTTCATCATCTTATTAAGTTCTTCAAAATACAAGGTAAATGCAGTTAGATATTGATTATCCGATTTAAATAGATGAGATTACACACACATAGGTTGAGATTGATCTTTGTTAGTGCACAATTTTGTCGTCTCGAGTCTTTGTAATTTATCGTATGTAATTTATTATTATTATAACGAAAGGGGTATTTATGTAAAACCCATCAGTTCGTTATGTATTAGCTAATTCATTAAGGATGTTTAACGAATTAGTTAATTCGTTATGTGTAAAGCCCATTCGTTAAGGATGTTTAACAAATACACTGAAGTTCGTTATGTAAGTTATCATTCGTCATGGAATGTTGACGAATGGGAACATAATGAATCACTGATTCGTTATGCTTTCCTTTTGTGTCTTGTAAGTTAACGAACTGGAGAAATTTCGTTACGGGTTGTCTAACGAATTGGTCTCCATTATCTATTTATAGGGTGTTCATACCCTCATAATTTAAGTTTTGAGTTTAAAGTATTGAACCTCTGCCGAATTTATCTAGCTCAATCCTTCGTTAATCTATTACTAATATACATAATACAATAACTAATACATATATATATATATACACACATAATTAATAGCATATCAAAAACTAGATCCTTAAGGTATTAGATCTATTCCGATAATCAATATTGATTAGATTTAACGTATTCTTAATTGGTATCAGAGAATTTAGGGGTTAGATTGCTCTTGATTAAGTATTATGAAATCAGTATTTGAAGCTAATTGATCGAGTTCCTGGTTCGTTTAAGTTTTATAGAAATTCAGTTCGATTTTGATTGAATTAACAGCTGATATTATTAATTATGGATTGAATTCGTAGTGGATTGTGTTCGGTGTGAATTAAGGATGGTGTGTGTGGATTGGATTGTTAATTTTTGGTGGATTGAGATGGTTTTGGTTTGGATCTGGAAGTGTACGGAACAGAGTAGGTATTGATGGAAATTTGGTGTTTGTTTGATAGATTAACGGATCCGAGATAAGTGTATTTGATTTCGTGAGTTGTTTACGAGAAAATTGAGTTGTGATTTGAAAAAATTGGTATTGTATTTAGGTTGTATTACGGATTTTTGTTTTAGTGTTGGTTCTTCTTGAATCTGGTAGATTTCCAGAATTCTGGAAATTGACTTGAAGATTTGAAGATTGGCTTGAAGATTTGAACATGGTGTTCATTTGATATACTCAATTAGTCATCCACGGTTCTAGATTCGTTATCAGTTCTTAAAAAATTCGTGGCACGTGGCGAGTTTGTTACAACTGACTAACAACCTTATTCGTTATCAACTGTAGTTGATTCATTCCCAATTCATGCTTCCTAATTCATTACATTTTCATCACTGATTCGCTATCAATTCGCATATTGATTCGTTACTTATTCGTCTTTGATTCGTCTTCTTAATTCGTTAACGATTCGTCATTGATTCGTTATACTGGTTCGTCAGTGATTCGTTAGTGACGTGTCTTTGATTCGTTACTGATTCGTTATACTTAATTTGTTACTGGTTCGTCAGAATACTATTTCTGATTCGTTATTCAAACCTCACTTAGTACCCTTAGTTATTGTTCCCAATTCGTTATCCTTAATTCACACAGTTCGTCAAGGTTACCGTTCCTGATTTGTTACAGATTTTTCACTTTTGATTTTTGTGTTAAATGTAAACTGTTTAATTACCATGGCTGGTTTTTACGCATTGGCATCTAAAAACATACTCATGCAGCAAATGTTACACCTCGATGCGGAGATTGGATCTCATTCAAAATGTGCAAGACTAATGAAATTCAGTGATTTTGCCAAATGGGAACCACTTTTTCATGCACATCTTGGTTTTGTTCATCCTGACTGTTCCCATTGTCTTGATGAATTTTATACTCTTCCAATGCTTGATAGTGAAACAACAGATTTTACTCCAAAGGCTTTTTCTCAATACTCACAAGAGGAAAGAAAGCGTTAGAGATTGAGACCAAAGCATACTCAAATTTTACAATGGCTTTATCTGATAACATATTTCATCAAGTTGAAAGTATCAAGATATGTGCTTCTTAGTTCCAACATATTAAGATGAGAAGCATGGGAAACTGTTAGTGCATGGTTTTGCATCTTGAGTCTTTATATTTATCGTTAATGTATTTGTCGTTTATTTATGTAATAAATAATTTAGTTATTAAGTTAGTTCGCTAAGGATGTTTAGCGAACTAGATCTAAGTAATTATCCCTCCTGATTCGTTAAGGATGTTTAACGAATCAGGGTGTGATTCGCTAAGTTTATTTCATTTAATGTATGTAACGAAGTGGACTCTAGTTCGTTAGGGAATGTTAACGAACTAGATCCATCTTCTATATATAGTGAACATTGTTCACTGTTAATTTAAGTTTCGAGTTTACAGTTAACGAATTGCTGTCCAATTCTCTCTCGATCTTCATACTAATAATATTAACACACATACATACATACATACAACTAATAAAGATATACATCATATAACATATGAATCAAACATAATTACGAACTAGATCCGTATTTAGGTTAATCGGATATCAGATCTGAGATCTGAGTGTTGTCTAAGGATTAACCGAGCTCAAACAAGTGGTAATAGAGCTTTCGGTGCTCAATTACGCTTGATTTGACTGTTATTTGATATTAATTGATTGAAAATTGATTAAGTTTTTGTTCGGTTTGATTTTGAATCAAATTGAGGTTGAATTGGATTGATTATGGATTGTTTGGACTAGATTTGTGTTTGGTAAGGTATTTGTGAGGTTTGGAAGATTGGAATTGGTTGTTGATTAGTGTTTGGATTGATTGTGGGTAGATTTGGATTTAGCTGAGAACAGAGGTTTGTTTTTTGTTAAATTGGTATCGTATTAAGGTCAATTGTGTCATGAGATTGATACGAATGGATTAGTGTGTTCTTTATAAGTAATTTGATAGTTTACTTGTGCGATTTGGTTGAGAATTGAGTTAGTAATAAAAATTTTGTTTCTAGGTTTGTGTTCTTCAAATTCCAGAAATCTGGGAATTTTCAATTGAAGATTTGAAGATTCAAGTCTGATTCGTTAATTTCAGCTTGATTCGTTAACACATTTTGCTTGATTCGTTAAAATATTTAGCTAATTCGTTATGAGTTTGGTTGATTCGTTAACCAATTCATTATACATTATGATTTGTGTCAACTGATTCGTGTGACACGTGTCTTACCTCAGAAATTGTGTAATAACAACTTTTGCCATGTGGCATTCGTTGTTAGAAGTTTGTTACAAACCGTTATAACAACTTGATTCGCTATAATTTGATTCGTTATCAACTATAGCTAATTCGTCAAGCCTTCTCTTAGTAATTCGTTTATAAAATTCGTTAACCATCTGATTCGTTAACCAATTGATTCGTTAACCATTTGATTCGTGGACAATATGATACGTTGACCATCTGATTCGTTAATACTGTTCACAGTTCGTTATCATTATTGTTCACAGTTCCTTAATCTTATTTTCAATTTTAATCCTCAAAGTTTGAACTTGTCAAAAAAATGGCTAGTATGTATGCATTAGCTTCCCATAACATGTTGATGCAACAAATGTTACAACTGGACACTGAGATCGGTTCACATTCGAAATGTCCACGTTTAATGAAATTTAGTGATTTTTCTAAATGGGAACCTCACTTTCGTGCTCATCTAGGGTCAGTTCATCCTGACTGTTCCTATTGCTTATATGAAGTTTACACCGTTCCAATGATTGGGGATGAGACTATTGGTTTTACACCTAAACCTATCTCACAGTACTCGGTTGAAGAGAAGAAAGCATTAGAAATTGAGACAAAAGCTTATTCTACTCTTACTATAGCTTTACCTGAAAACATCTTTCACCAAGTAGGGAGTATAAAGATTTGTGCTTCTTTATTTCAACATATCCGTATGAGAAGTATGAGAAACACCGCTGAAGGCAAAAAGGTTATGCTCAAGTTTCAATTCAGAAACTTTAATTTGCTTAAGGGTGAGACTATTGAAGAGATGACAACAAGGTTTAATCATTTTATAGCTGAGATGGATAAAAGAAATTGGAAACTTCTGAGATTGATAAAATTGATACCATTAAAAGTGCACTACCGAGTTCTTACTCTACTTTCTTGATGGTTTTGAAAGAGAATAATTATTTCAACAATGAAGATTTGACGGCATCGGAATTTATGCGAAACATCGAAGCACGAGAATACGATCTTAAATGTCAAAATTCTTCAAAGGATAGTCAAGATCCTGCATTATATGGTGGAAGTATGCCATTAAGTTCAACCATTTCTCCTATCTCTGCATTTCTTACACAAAATGCAAGTGAGAATGAAACAACCATGTATAGTGATCCACGAGCCTGTTTCTACACAACTGGGAATACTGGATTATCTAGTGCTTCTGGTTTATCTGGAGGATCTGGATCTTCATCAACCATAAATCAATTCTCGTCTCAAACAAATGTAAACATGAGGGAGGCCGAACAAAACTTTGTGTTTTTGTCTACCTTCATGACGTCATATGAGAATTTGGTTAGTAGTAAGATTGCAACGAGTGATCTGACGGATGAAGATTATGATCAGATTGAACCTAATGATTTAGAACTGATGGACTTAAAGTGGAACATGGCGATGATAGTCAGGAAAGTTAAAAATATATGCAGAGAACTGGTAAAGATCTTCCATTTTTAAACAAGAAATTGGGTTTTGATAAATTAATGGTCAATTGCTACAATTGTCAAGAATTTGGGCATTTAGCCAAAGAATGTGATAAGCCTAAAAAGGAGCATACAGGTCCCAGAAAGCAAGATCAAAACTCATCGGGTAAAAGTGGAAGTGATGCAGGAAAGTCTTCTAGAGGTAAACCTTCGTCTTTTGGATATCAAGCAATGTTATCCAACGTAGATGAAGATGACTGGTCACAAAGGCTACTATGTGGTAACAATCAAGCAAATTTGGCAATGTTTGGATTTCTTGAGTACTTTCAAGATGCAAGTGGAAGTGAACTATCTTCTGATGCTGATACCGAGTCTGAATCTGATAATTCAAGTGAAAAGCTTCCAACTACTTTCGCTTGTATGGCAAAGATCAGTGATTCAACCACATCTGCTTTCATGGCTAACAAAATGAGGTTAGTACTTCTGCTTCTATATTATCATGTGTTGATTGTGAGACCAATAAGTCTAAGATAGATGCCTTGAAACTTCAAAATGATAATCTACTAAAAATAAATTGTTTCGTTAAAAGATACTTATAGGCAATCCTTGACCTCTCAAATAAATTCAAGAGAGAAAATTGAGGCTTTAATTATAAGTAATCATGATCTTAACGCTGAGTTATCAGTGAAAATGACCATCAATGATAAAAAATTTCAAGAAATCTTTAAACATGGATCAATGATAACCGAGCTTGAAAATAAGGCTCTTGATTTAAAGAACAAATTGGGCAAATTCAGAAATTCCTCCTTTTTGCTAAACGAAATAATCGCAGTATCTGGTAAGCAAAAAGATTCAAAGAAATGAATAGGTTTTGTTGAAATACCACCACCTTTTCATAATGATTACAAACCAAATCCTTTTGCTAGAAAAGAAGAGGATGTGATTGCTAAAGAATCAATGATTTCTGAAAAAGCAAAACTAGTTAAAAATGAAACGGTTAAAGCCCAATTTTCATTTCAGAAACCTCATGTTCAAAGCAACAAAATCTTTGTTGAAAATGTTGACAAAGTTATCATTGAGGATGTGTACGAACCTGAAATCATTCACAAGAACAAGAACATTCCAAGTTCTAATCACATACTTTGTGAACCTCATGAATTTGAGGAGGCTGTGTATGGTTCGCACACAACCAAGGTGAAACAAGATGCTCATGATAATGTCAAACCAGTAAGGGCCAAGAAACCAGAAAAACTCAAAATTTCTGATGAGGATTTGTTAAGTTTTATAAATCCAACTGTTTCCAAGCCATCTGCTGGTAGAGTGTTTAAATTAAAGGGGATAGACACGATGTTCACTGAGAAAGACATTTCAATAATTATCATTAAACCAGAACTTATTGAGTGTGTATTTCAAAATGAAACTTCCAATATTCAAGATCTTGAACGTCGGTATGCTCAAGCGAAAATATCAGCTTCATCTGATCCATTGACTAAAGCAAAACAAGTTTTAAAACAAGCTAAGAAAGTTCAATTTGTAAAGTCAATTGGAACAGATACTTTGAAAAGTTTTTCAAATTGTTCTAACTTAGATTTTTATTTGAAAAAGAAATCTGAGTTATCTGATGATTTTGCTAAGAGCATGACCAAAAATGTGAGTCATCATCAATCTTCTGTGTCATATGTTCCGACTAATTCTCAACATCATCATGTTGACATGCGAAGTTGTTTTCTTTGTAGTCAACAAGGTCATGTTGTGAGAAATTGTGGCCAGAAGAGCTATCAGAATCTTCATCATTTTGTCAAGGACCATTCCAAACCGATTCCTTTGATAAAGGAGATTATGAAACGACCTGTGTCGCATGATTATGATACTCATATTATGTTCTCAAATGTGAATCCTCGAAAAGTTGTTCATGTGAATGAAACTCATGGTTGCGTTAAACCAAAGTTTATTCCAACTGAACCGTTATGCAAAAATGTAAATTCAAATGTAGTTCAAGCTACGTATCTAAGACGTAAGTCCAATAAACCTATAACTTATTCTCAAGTTGCTGAACAACAGTTGAATTCAACTAAGTTTCAATTTTCTCAAGAAAAGCAAAAGGTGCCCAAGACTGAGGCCGGGGCTGCCTTTTTGAACTAATCATTTTCGTTTGTGTGTAGGGTACATCCAAGACCATTTCTGGTGAAAACTGGATCATGGATAGTGGATGTTCTCGTCATATTACTGGAAATCTCGACCTCTTAATAAATGTAAGAAATAGTCAAGGGGGTTATGTGGCGTTTGCTGGGAATTCTGGGGGTACGATTACACAGGAAGGTGATGTTTCGAATGGGCATATTACTTTTGAGAAGGTTAATTATTGTGATAAAGTGGACCATAATTTATTGAGTGTGTCGCAAATATGTGACAAGCAATACACTACAATATTTACATATAAAGAGTGTCTGATTTTAAAACTGGGGTATGTGATTCCCGAGGACATGGTTGTCATGCGATCACCTCGATCAAATGATATTTATGTCTTAAATATGAGCTCTAAAGTATCAACATCGATCGAAACATGTTTGTCTAGAAAGCAATCGAGAAAGATTCTATTCTATTGCATCGTAGAATGGGTCTCATACATGTTCGTAAGATGAACTATCTCATGGAAAATGACCTAGTTGAATGTGTGTCTTTGAAGAATTTGAAGTTATCCGATCACTGCGTTGCTTGCAAAAAGGGCAAACAGAAGAAAAAGTCACATCCCTTTAAGTTATTAAATTCCGTTGATACTCCTCTTGAGCGACTTCATATGGATCTTTTCGGTCCAGTGAATCGTGCGAGTATTTCTGGAGATTTGTATTGCCTGGTAGTTACCGATGATTATTCACGATACTCATGGGTCTTGTTTATGAGTTCAAAAGATCAAACACCGGTTCTCGTTCAAAATTTATCACTAAGATCGAATCACTATACAAACAGAAAGTGAGGAGAATTCGAAGTGACAACGATACTGAATTTAAAAATACTGTATTGGATTTCTTTTATTTACAAAAGGGAATTCATCCAGAATATAGTGCTCCATACGTACCACAACAAAACGATGTTGCTGAACGAAAAAATAGAACGTTGACTGAAGCTGCTAGAACGATGCTTGCTGATTCAAAGCTTCCTATTCATTTTTGGAATGAGGCGGTGAATACGGCTTGTTACACACTTAATCGAGTTCTAACCGTTAAGAGACTCAAGAAGACCAGCTATGAACTGTTGAATAATCGTAAACCTAATTTAAAGTACTTGGAACCATTTGGGTGTCCTTGTACGATGTTGAAAAAGGATGTGGGAAAGTTCGATGAAAAAGCCAGTGAAGGGTATTTCTTAGGTTATGCTTCTCCTAAGAAACGAGTATTTAACTTTACGTCTGGTTGTGTTGAAGAATGGTACCATGTGGACTGTCAAAAGTACACTACTCCTTCTCAAGGAAAAGGTCCCGACTGGATGTTTGACTATGATGGCTTATTTAATTCATTTACACCAACAACTGATCAACTAGATGAAGATTTAGTCTGTGCTTACTTTGAAGAACAATTGGTAATTCCACGACTTGCTAGTTATAATGATGTTGAAGCTCCAATTGCTGCTCCAACAGAAGAACCTAACAATGAGTCTCCAGTTCTCTTCGACAATGCGTCTACTTCATCTGATGACACTCCAATTGTTGATCAAGTTATCGAACTTGATAGTGATGTTTCATCTCAAGACCTAGGTGAACACTACACTAATTTATTTGACACCATTGATGTTCCTGAGAATCCCACTCTTAGGATTCATATTATCACCCAAAAGAAAACATTATTGGAGAAATTGACGTGGGAGTACAAACACGACATCAAGTAGCTTCATCAAGTGAGAATAATGTATTATGTGCTTATGCTGACTTACACTCGTCTGAGATTGCAAATCTTACTAGATTCACTTGCTTTCTATCCCAGGTTGAGCCAACGACTCCTCGTATGGCACTTCAAGATTCCTCTTGGGTAGAAGCTATGCAAGAAGAATTACAACAATTTGCACGATTGGGCGTTTGGGATCTTATCGACAAACCTGCTAGAGTCAAGAAGGCAATTCCGACTAAGTGGGCATATAAGTGTAAGAAAGACGATCGTGGAGTGATTTTGAGAAACAAGGCACGTTTAGTGGTGCAAGGTTTTCATCAACAAGAGGGTATTGATTACACTGAAGTATATGCTCCAGTTGCAAGATTATAGTCGATTCGAATCTTTCTGGCATATGCTGCTTATAAAAATATCAAGGTCTATCAAATGGATGTCAAGAGTGCTTTTCTCAATGGTGAACTTCATGAGGAAGTGTTTGTTTTACAGCCTCCAGGTTTTGAAGACCCTGATTATCCTGACCGTGTGTACCGTTTAAACAAGGCATTATATGGTCTCCACCAAGCCCCGAGAGCTTGTTATGGCACGATGAGATTGATTCAAGAACGAGTTGGAGAAAGTTGATTCTCAAGGTTAAGCCGCCAAAGACCTTGAAGCGGGTGACGATAAAGACCATGAATCAACACATGCACCTGTCTTTCAACCGCTGGTATTACGATTGCCGAACCGGCGAGGCCGTCATTGTTTTGGGCAAAGGTTTGAAGACTGAGCTGATAAAGATCATTGACCCGATGTGGTTGGTGAATTTTATCGAGACTGATAATGATGTGCTGCACAAGAACAAGATTATGTTCGAGCGCAATGAAGACTATGACCTGGCTATGCAATTCCAACGCGTTGTGCGTGTATGTTATGAGAACGGGATTCATAGCTGCAGAGATTGGCAGCCCAAGCGCTTCCAGTAAAGTAAAGACAAAGAGCTCAAGACGAGGGGGTGTCTGTTAGTGCACGGTTTTGTGTCTTGAGTCTTTATATTTATCGTTAATGTATTTGTCGTTTATTTATGTAATAAATAATTAAGTTATTAAGTTAGTTCGCTAAAGTATAGTCTAGTTCGCTAAGGATTTTTAGCGAACTAGATCTAAGTAATTATCCCTCCTGATTCGTCAAGTATGTTTAACGAATCAGGGGGTGATTCGCTAAGTTTATTTCATTTAATGTGTAACGAAGTGGACTCTAGTTCGTTAGGGAATGTTAATGAACTAGATCAATCTTCTATATATAGTGAACACTGTTCACTGTTAATTTAAGTTTCGAGTTTACAATTAACGAATTGCTGTCTAATTCTCTCTCGATCTTCATACTAATATTATTAACACACATACATACATACAACTAATATAGATATACATCATATAACATATGAATCAAACGTAATTACGAACTAGATCCGTATTTAGGTTAATCGGATATCAGATCTGAGATCTGAGTGTTGTCTAAGGATTAACCGAGCTCAAACAGAAACACAGAAGAAAGCAAGAAAGTGATGTTGAAGTTTCAATTTCGAAACTTTAATTTATTGAAAGGTGAAACTGTTGAAGATATGCTTACCCGATTTAACCATTTGATAGCAGAAATGTTCAAATTGACAATGAATCAACTGAACTGGATAAAACTAACACAGTGGAGAATGCTTTACCGAGTTCTTATTCAAAATTTCTTATGGTGTTAAAAGAAAACAATTATTTCAATAATGAAGATCTCACTGCTTCAGAATTCATGCAGAAAGTAGAAGTTAGAGTGTAACAACTCGGGATTTTCACTTACATATAACCCGGCCCGTTTTCGTTTTTCGAGTAAATTCCAATCAACAACACATCGCTTGTATCGAACTAATATTACTTTTATCATTATCGTTATTATATTTAAATAATTTTTTAATACAACTTTGATATATATTCATTTTACAAGACTTTAGTTTTACCTTAATATGTTTCCATCTTAGAATCCCATGGACCAAACTGCAACAATTATAGAAGATTATATATTATTATACCCAAACCCATTAACCAACCCGTAGCCTGTATCCTTTTCAAAAACCCAAGACTCGATTAGCATCCTTGGACCACAATCATCGCGTTTTGTTTGGAGTTGATTCGTAATAATTGTATATCTACCATTTATGTTGGGTCAAGAATTTGACCCAAATGAGGAGATTTGACCTAAACGAAGAATATGGAAGATTAGAATCTTCTCAACCTCCTCAGAAACTGCTAAGTATTGAATCCGAGCACACCTTGGACCTTCGAGTAAGCTTTTACTTAGCCGAGTACGAGATTGTGCTTCCCGAGCAAGGTTTAATTCAAATAGTCTTCTTAAGTGGATATCCGAGCAAGGTATGCTTTTTAGTGATTTCCGAGTAAGGATCATTAATTTAGCATATCCGAGTAAGGTTCACTTTGTCAAGCAGGGTTGTTCTTCAAGACCAAGTATTTTACTCTTCCGAATAAGGTTTGGTCAACCAAGTCCATGAAGCCAAGTGATTGGAAGACCGGGCAAGGTATTCTTTAATAATTGTGGTCCGAGTATACTTGATGAGTTAATAGAATATCTCTAAGTTATTTCGAGTAAGGTTATGCTCAAGTAAGGTATGTACTCCCGAGTACGCCTTATCAATAAGTTGTTCAACTGACAATGAGCCGAACAGGATCATAGAAGAACAAGGTTGCTCGTAAGGATTTGTCGAGCAAAGTTTGATAAGTCCAAGAAGATTGAAGTCTACTCGGTGAATATTTTACTTGGTAAAATATTCTTTAAGTAAAGTCTACCCGGAAACTGATCCCGAGTACACTTCTATGTTTACCAAGTCTGAAGGAAGGCCGAGCACACTGCGTACTCGGAGACTGAAGTTTAATGAAAAGCCTACCCGGAAGACTTGTTTTACACTTAGTTTTATTTTTGAATATGTAATTTGAATATGTACTATCGGATAGGGTTTCTAGAATGAATGACAGCTGTCCTAGGTTGGCAGGCCTATAAATAGAATGTTTAGGGCACGCCGCCAGAGGACACAATACGGATAACACATGACACATTAATTGAGAATATTTTGTGTGTGTAACAGCTGTCTGAGGATTCCTTATAAACCCTAAATCGATTACTCCTTTTGTATGATTAACGTTATATAAATGGAAATCTTTTGAGTGAATCCTGTGTGTGCCTTTGATCTTTGAATACTCATTGCAACCGTATGTTTGTTATTGATTCCGCCTTTAACAAACGGATATCTTTCTAAATACAGCAACCCGTCATTAACTCTCTTGTCAACACGTTAATCTGTGTGAGTTATGACATGATTAATTAAGATCCAGCTGAAATCGAGGGGACCGACAAGTGGTATCAGATCTCGATTACTGCTATTTTTAGAAAGATTGTTGCTGATTAAGATTTGAAGAAGAATGAAGTAAGCAGGCACTGTTCGATTGATTTGTGACGTCAGCAGCTCTGTTTTTCGTTTTTCTTCCAGATCTACTATCTACCGGTGTTTTCTCTTCGTTGTTTCATTTAAAGTTTTAATCTTTATATCTAAATCTTGTTCTAATCACATCAGACACATTAGATCTGAGCATTCTGGTTTCAGATCTGATTATTTTGAAAAACTTTTTTATAAGAAACTGATTTTTGTTTTCTCAAAATGTCTGGATATGAGGAACAAGAGGTGTCTACTAACAAGATACCTAGGTTGTATGGACAGGAAAACTTTATCAAATGGAAGGTACTCTTTGAAGCAGCCGTATGCTACAATGACATTGACATGTGGAACTCCATCAAGAATGGTCCACAAACTACTGTTGAAGAAGGTGCAAATGCTACTGCAACTGCTGCTATAAGACAAAAGATGAGAAAGGTGGATGACAAAGCCTTGGCTATGATTAAGCTAGGTTTGTCTTGGGAGATTCTGACCAAGGTGGCTCATCAAACAACTGCTAAACAAATGTATGATGCCATCCTTGAGATGTATGAAGGGAACACTGATTTGAAGAATATTAAGAAGCAAAGACTGAAGCAACAGTTGGAAAGGTTCAAGTATAGAGATGGAGAAAGGTTGAAGTCAATACTAGAACGTTTTCTGAGTATTGTGAATGAGTTGAGAACAACTGATTATGTAATGACTGACTTTGATTTGAATACAAAGTTGCTCAACTCAATGCCAAAAGAATGGTATACTGCTTGCAAATTCATTCTTCAAAAGCAGAATTTCAATGAATTGAAATTGGATGATGTGGTATGTTTTCTTCAAGCTGCTGAACTTGAAATGATTGAGAATGAGATGATCAAGGAAGATAGACCAAGTTTTCATGTTTCAAATGCTTTGATTGCACCAATGGGAAATCTGTCTATCAAGAACCAACAGCAGATTCCCTTAATAGAAGAACCAGCTGAACATAATGTTGTGACTCAAAAATCTTTCATTGGGGGTAGCACAAGCACTCAAGGAAATCAGCAAAGGTTCATTGTGCAATTGATTGATGATTCTGACTCTGCCTCTGTGTCTAATGGAAATGTTTCTAACCTTGGAACAGGACATGTTCAAAACAATGAGACACAAGCTTTGTTTTCTATGTTCAATTGAGTCATATAATGCATTTGTTGCAAAGAACATGATTCACACAAGTGTGGTTCAAGATGATTTAGAACAGATTGATGCAGATGACTTAGAAGACATGGATTTGAAATGGCAAGCTGCTATGTTGGGATTGAGAAGTAGAAGGCTGTACAATAGAACTGGTAGATCTCTGGTTTCTGGCCCAAATGAGAGAATAGGATTTGACAAGTCCAAGGCTATCTGTTACAACTGTCAACAGCCTGGACACTTTGCAAGAGAGTGCAATATGCCAAGGAACTTTCAAGTCAATCAGTTCCAACAGCCAAGAAACCAACAACAGTACCAGCAGAATGTGCAAAGAAACAACAACCAGCAGAACTTCAACAATAACCAAGGATTCAATCCCAACAACAAAAACTTGAACAACTTCCATCCAAACAACAACTTCAATCCCAATTTTAACAACCAATATCAGCCTCAGATGAACAACCAGCAGGGTATGCATCAGAATCAAGTGTATTCAATGAACAACACTCAGAATCAAGCTGTTCAAAACCCTGCAACTAACAACATTCCAGCAAACCAAAATCAACCAAGAAATCAAGGCAATATGGCAGTAACTGTAACGATTCCGGCAAAATCAGGTATACCCTAACCGGTATATACTACTTATGTGTTATTTAATAATGAATATATGAATTATAATGCGTTTATACGAGTATGTATGATTCACAGTACGGATTATACTCGATTATACAGTTAATCGTATTGGAAATACGATTAACCGATTAACGGTTATTGAAGCCCGAACGAATCAAGGATTACATCATAGACGAGATATATAATATTTAGTGATGTTTACGAAGTATTAAAACTTCGGGATAAGTGAATTAAAGCACAGAAAAAGAATTTTCGATTTAATGGTACGTCGGTACGTTAAACGAAACCTTTAATACCAAACCGAGCAAGAGACGATCGATCAAGCCGAAAAAGATGCGCAATTATTAATAATATGATGTTTTAAGTTAATAAATGTCATGGTTTAAGTTTTTAAAGTTCTTAAATCGGTTTTATATAAATTTCATTTTTAAGACGAAAACGACCGTTTTAGCCTCGTTTTAAGCCGAATTAAACATTTAACCGAAAAACGAACTGAACCAGATTATCCAAAACATTATCCGGATTTCCAAAATCCAAATGAGTGGCTAGAAATGGAAAGGTGGGTCCCACCCCACCTCCCCCTTGACTTCCGATCGGACAAGGGTATATCCCTTGCCCTTGTTATTTTTTTTTAAAACAATCATCTCAACAATCTTCTTCTCCTCTCCACTTCATGAACTAAAAACCGAGATTTGGAGCAAGAAAAACAAGGTAAAGATAGAGTTATTTACGTTTCCATCTTCTTTTCTTGAGTTTATTTGCAAGAAAATGAGGTTTCAAGTGAAAAAGGGTGAAAACCCGAGATGAAAACCGATTCTTGCATGATCAAGTGATGTATACGGGTTATACAAGGGATCTTGGTCCAAGAAAGGAGTTAAACGAACCAAAAACGAATTTTTACGGTTTAAACTTTAGTTTTGAAACAATAACCGAAACTATAGTGTAAGAGGCTTGATGGTGAGTGTAACTTGCTTGGTATTGTGGTATGTTGGTTGTAGGTTCTGTATTTAGTGGTAGATAAGGCGAAAAGACGAGTTTGTAGCTTGTAGTGGCGGAAAACAAAAGGTATATTCGGTTTATGTTCGGTTATGAGTGTTTTGGACAGATTGTGTTACATTTAGAGTTAGGCTACTAAATTTTACAAAGATGATCTACACATGAAAATATGAGATCTGTGAAATTTCACAACTTTAATTAAATTGTCAGTCAACAACTATTTTTGGGTCGTGTGTGACCAAACTCATTTTTGAAACGTAAAAACGGATAACCGTGCTAGGCACGTAAAACGGGGAAAACGAACTAATAGTAATTTTAACTATTGAACTCTAAATGATATCACGATCTGAGTCCGGAGAAGTGTTTCTGGGTTAACATTGCCCCCGGAACGGGTACAGTACTGGGTTAACAGTGTCCCAAGATGTACCGGTTAACACGGTTAAAGTTATATTAATAGTGATTGTATAGTAACGAACTTAGGGATCGTATTACATATTCGGATTAGTAGCTGCGTACTGTGTCACCTACTTGCTTGCGAAAGGTGAGTTTCATGAGCCCCTTTTTATGAATTGTTTTTAAATATTTTCCCGGGGCGGAAAGCATGTTACTATTGAAATGTTTAAGTACATACTGAACGCATGGATTTGCGTGTATTTATATATATTTTATTGTACGGGAATCGTACGGAAATGTACTAAGATGGTAATTGTCTGAGTTGCTAACATTGTAAGGCCCCGTAACACGAGTGATTAGCTAAAAGCCGGTAGAGTGTGAATAGTACTATTGGTCTGACAAACCCAACTGGTCCGGCATGGATTTGCTGATGTTTCCCAGCCAGTTGCACATGTCTATTTTGTTGTTATATATTTTTGCTATGTAATGTTAGGCATAGCGGTTTGGGGCAGGTCCGTGGGCGGAGTATGCCACGGGGTTGTATGTGGATAGTCAGAGGTTTCACTTGTGGGCTCAGCATAATTACATCGCTAATATATGATCATTATAATGATTTGTCACTGTTTATTTAAATTAGTGAAACTCACCAACTATTCGTAGTTGACCCGTTTTCTTTACATGCTTTCTAGGTACCCACAAACTGGAATAATTGCTACATGCTTGACGATGCGTGCTTTATGTGGAAGCTTAATGATCGTTTTGTATTAAATATGTTATTGTACTGTTGGTAAAACTGATGTGTTAACGCCTAGACGGTAACTAAACTCGGAACAATGTAATATGGTGTAAATTAATGTAGTGGTGTTTTCTTTATAAGCAATGTTGTTGATATCAGACGTGTCTGTTGCATCCCGTTTACGTTTCCGCTGCGGTTACGGGGTGTTACAGAACTTGGTATCAGAGCCATTGGTTATAAAGAATTAGGATGTCTTTAAAAGATACCTAAAATATAACCAGTAGCTCAAGTATTATAGGATCTGAATATCAACTAATAATTTATAGTGACGAGATCTGGATGAACTTAGATGGACAAGTGAGTTATTATGGTCCGGA